>NC_068417.1:19081863-19106863 GCF_023724105.1 Carassius gibelio | reverse complement strand
TTGTCTATTATGAGGACAAAAGTGAACATTGAGGACAAACGGTTTAACACAAACACAAACTTTAAAATGTCGTGCATTATGAGGACAAAAGTGATCTTTGCGGACAAACGGTTTAACACAAACACAAACATTAAAATCTTGTGTATTATGAGGACAAAAGTGACTAAGGAGGACAAACGGTTTAAAACAAGCACAAACATTAAAATGATGTGTATTATGAGGACAAAATGTGATTAAGGAGGTCAAACGGTTTAACACAAACACAAACTTTAAAATGTTGTGTATTATGAGGACAAAAGTGATCTTTGAGGACAAACGGTTTAACACAAACACAAACTTTAAAATGTTGTGTATCATGAGGACAAAAGTGATCTTTGAGGACAAATGGTTTAACACAAACACAAACTTTAAAATGTTGTGTATTATGAGGACAAAAGTGATCTTTGAGGACAAACGGTTTAACACAAACAAACTTTAAAATGTTGTGTATCATGAGGACAAAAGTGATCTTTGAGGTCAAATGGTTTAACACAAACTTTAAAATGTTGTGTATTATGAGGACAAAAGTGATCTTTGAGGACAAACGGATTAACACAAACAAAGACTTTAAAATGTTGAGTATTATGAGGAAAAAAGTGATTAAGGAGGACAAACGGTTTAACACAAACATTAAAATGTGTATTATGAGGACAAACGTGATCTTTGAGGACAAACGGTTTAACACAAACACAAACTTTAAAATTGTGTATTATGAGGACAAAAGTGATTAGGAGGACAAACGGTTTAACACAAACATTAAAATATTGTGTATTATGAGGACAATAGTGATCTTTGTGGACAAACGGTTTAACACAAACACAAACTTTAAAATGTTGTGTATTATGAGGACAAAAGTGATTTGTGAGGACAAACGGTTTAACACAAACACAAACTTTAAAATGTTGTGTATCATGAGGACAAAAGCGATCTTTGAGGACAAACGGTTTAACACAAACTTAAAAATTTTGTGTATTATGAGGACAAAAGTGATCTTTGAGGTCAAAAGGTTTAACACAAACACAAACTTTAAAATGTTCTGTATCATGAGGACAAAAGTGATTAAGGAGGACAAACGGTTTAAAACAAGCACAAACATTAAAATTATGTGTATTATGAGGACAAAAGTGATCTTTGAGGACAAACGGTTTAACACAAACTTTAAAATGTTGTGTATTATGAGGACAAAAGTGATCTTTGAGGTCAAACGGTTTAACACAAACACAAACATTAAAATGTTGCGTGTTATGAAGACAAAAGTGATTAAGGAGGACAAACGGTTTAACACAAATACAGACTTTAAAATGTTGAGTATTATGAGGAAAAAAGTGATTAAGGAGGACAAACGGTTTAAAACAAGCACAAACTTTAAAATTTTGTGTATTATGAGGACAAAAGTGATCTTTGAGGACAAACGGTTTAACACAAACTTTAAAATGTTGTGTATTATGAGGACAAAAGTGATCTTTGAGGAAAAACGGTTTAACACAAACACAAACTTTAAAATATTGTGTATTATGAGGACAAAAGTGATTAAGGAGGACAAACGGTTTAACACAAACATTAAAATGTTGTGTATTATGAGGACAAAAGTGATCTTTGAGGACAAACAGTTTAACAAACACAAACATTAAAATGTTGTGTATTATGAGGACAAAAGTGATTAAGGAGGACAAACGGTTTAACACAAACACAAACATTAAAATGTTGTGTATTATGAGGACAAAGGTGATCTTTGAGGACAAACGGTTTAACACAAACACAAACTTTAAAATGTTGTGTATTATGAGGACAAAAGTGATCATTGAGGACAAACGGTTTAACACAAACATTAAAATGTTGTGTATTATGAGGACAAAAGTGATCTTTGAGGACAAACGGTTTAACACAAACACAAACTTTAAAATGTTGTGTATCATGAGGACAAAAGCGATCTTTGAGGACAAACGGTTTAACACAAGCACAAACTTAAAAATGTTGTGTATCATGAAGACAAAAGTGATCTTTGAGGTCAAACGGTTTAACACAAACACAAACTTTAAAATGTTGTGTATTATGAGGACACAAATGTTTTGTGAGGACAAACGGTTTAACACAAACACAAACTTTAAAATGTTGTGTATCATGAGGACAAAAGCGATCTTTGAGGACCAAAGGTTTAACACAAACACAAACTTAAAAATGTTGTGTATCATGAGAACAAAAGTGATCTTTGAGGTCAAACGGTTTAACACAAACACAAACTTTAAAATGTTGTGTATTATGAGGACAAAAGTGATCTTTGAGGACAAACGGTGTAACACAAACACAAACTTTAAAATGTTGTATATTATGAGGACAAAAGTGATCTTTGAGGTCAAACGGTTTAACACAAACACAAACTTTAAAATGTTGTGTATTATGAGGACAAAAGTGATCTTTGAGGACAAACGGTTTAACACAAACATTAAATTGTTGTGTATTATGAGGACAAAAGTGATCTTTGAGGACAAACGGTTTAAATCAAACATTAAATTGTTGTGTATTATGAGGACAAAAGTGATCTTTGAGGACAAACGGTTTAACACAAACATTAAAATGTTGTGTATTATGAGGACAAAAGTGATCTTTGAGGACAAACGGTTTAACACAAACACAAACACAAACTTTAAAATGTTGTGTATTATGAGGACAAAAGTGATTTGTGAGGACAAACGGTTTAACACAAACACAAACTTTAAAATGTTGTGTATCATGAGGACAAAAGCGATCTTTGAGGACAAACGGTTTAACACAAACACAAACTTAAAAATGTTGTGTATCATGAGGACAAAAGTGATCTTTGAGGTCAAACGGTTTAACACAAACACAAACTTTAAAATGTTGTGTATTATGAGGACAAAAGTGATCTTTGAGGACAAACGGTTTAACACAAACTTTAAAATGTTGTGTATTATGAGGACAAAAATGATCTTTGAGGTCAAACTGTTTAACACAAACACAAACATTAAAATGTTGTGTATTATTAGGACGACAAACGGTTTAACACAACCACAAACATTAAAATGTTGTGTTTTATGAGTACAAAGGTGATCTTTCAGGTCAAACGGTTTAACACAAACACAAACTTTAAAATGTTGTGTATTATGAGGACAAAAGTGATCTTTGAGGACAAACGGTTTAACACAAACACAAACTTTAAAATATTGTATATTATGAGGACAAAAGTGATCTTTGAGGTCAAACGGTTTAACACAAACACAAACTTTAAAATGTTGTGTATTATGAGGACAAAAGTGATCTTTGAGGACAAACGGTTTAACACAAACACAAACATTAAAATGTTGTGTATTATTAGGACGACAAACGGTTTAACACAACCACAAACATTAAAATGTTGTGTTTTATGAGTACAAAGGTGATCTTTCAGGTCAAACGGTTTAACACAAACACAAACTTTAAAATGTTGTGTATTATGAGGACAAAAGTGATCTTTGAGGACAAACGGTTTAACACAAACACAAACTTTAAAATATTGTATATTATGAGGACAAAAGTGATCTTTGAGGTCAAACGGTTTAACACAAACACAAACATTAAAATGTTGTGTATTATGAGGACAAAAGTGATTAAGGAGGACAAACGGTTTAACACAAAAAGAAACATTAAAATGTTGTGTATTATGAGGACAAAAGTGATTAAGGAGGACAAACGGTTTAACACAAACATTAAAATGTTGTGTATTATGAGGACAAAAGTGATCTTTGAGGACAAACGGTTTAACACAAACACAAACTTTAAAATGTTGTGTATCATGAGGACAAAAGCGATCTTTGAGGACAAACGGTTTAACACAAACATAAACTCAAAAATGTTGTGTATCATGAAGACAAAAGTGATCTTTGAGGTCAAACAGTTTAACACAAACATTAAATTGTTGTGTATTATTAGGGCAAAAGTGATCTTTGAGGTCAAACGGTTTAACACAAACACAAACTTTAAAATGTTGTGTATTATGAGGACAAAAGTGATTAAGGAGGACAAACAGTTTAACACAAACATTAAAATGTTGTGTATTATGAGGACAAAAGTGATCTTTGAGGACAAACGGTTTAACACAAACACAAACTTTAAAATGTTGTGTATTATGAGGACAAAAGTGATTTGTGAGGACAAACGGATTAACACAAACACAAACTTTAAAATGTTGTGTATCATGAGGACAAAAGCGATCTTTGAGGACCAACGGTTTAACACAAACACAAACTTAAAAATGTTGTGTATCATGAGGACAAAAGTGATCTTTGAGGTCAAACGGTTTAACACAAACACAAACTTGAAAATGTTGTGTATTATGAGGACAAAAGTGATCTTTGAGGACAAACGGTTTAACACAAACACAAACTTTAAAATGTTGTGTATTATGAGGACAAAAGTGATTAAGGAGGACAAACGGTTGAAATCAAACATTAAATTGTTATGTATTATGAGGACAAAAGTGATCTTTGAGGACAAACGGTTTAAATCAAACATTAAATTGTTGTGTATTATGAGGACAAAAGTGATCTTTGAGGACAAACGGTTTAACACAAACATTAAAATGTTGTGTATTATGAGGACAAAAGTGATCTTTGAGGACAAACGGTTTAACACAAACACAAACTTTAAAATGTTGTGTATTATGAGGACAAAAGTGATTTGTGAGGACAAACGGTTTAACACAAACACAAACTTTAAAATGTTGTGTATCATGAGGACAAAAGCGATCTTTGAGGACAAACGGTTTAACACAAACACAAACTTAAAAATGTTGTGTATCATGAGGACAAAAGTGATCTTTGAGGTCAAACGGTTTAACACAAACACAAACTTTAAAATGTTGTGTATTATGAGGACAAAAGTGATCTTTGAGGACAAACGGTTTAACACAAACTTTAAAATGTTGTGTATTATGAGGACAAAAGTGATCTTTGAGGTCAAACTGTTTAACACAAACACAAACATTAAAATGTTGTGTATTATTAGGACGACAAACGGTTTAACACAACCACAAACATTAAAATGTTGTGTTTTATGAGTACAAAGGTGATCTTTCAGGTCAAACGGTTTAACACAAACACAAACTTTAAAATGTTGTGTATTATGAGGACAAAAGTGATCTTTGAGGACAAACGGTTTAACACAAACACAAACTTTAAAATGTTGTATATTATGAGGACAAAAGTGATCTTTGAGGTCAAACGGTTTAACACAAACACAAACTTTAAAATGTTGTGTATTATGAGGACAAAAGTGATCTTTGAGGACAAACGGTTTAACACAAACACAAACATTAAAATGTTGTGTATTATGAGGACAAAAGTGATTAAGGAGGACAAACGGTTTAACACAAACACAAACTTTAAAATGTTGTGTATCATGAGGACAAAAGCGATCTTTGAGGACAAACGGTTTAACACAAACATAAACTCAAAAATGTTGTGTATCATGAAGACAAAAGTGATCTTTGAGGTCAAACAGTTTAACACAAACATTAAATTGTTGTGTATTATTAGGGCAAAAGCGATCTTTGAGGACAAACGGTTTAACACAAACACAAACATTAAAATCTTGTGTATTATGAGGACAAAAGTGATTAAGGAGGACAAACGGTTTAACACAAACACAAACTTTAACATGTTGTGTATTATGAGGACAAAAGTGACTAAGGAGGACAAACGGTTTAAAACAAGCACAAACATTAAAATGATGTGTATTATGAGGACAAAATGTGATTAAGGAGGTCAAACGGTTTAACACAAACACAAACTTTAAAATGTTGTGTATTATGAGGACAAAAGTGATCTTTGAGGACAAACGGTTTAACACAAACACAAACTTTAAAATGTTGTGTATCATGAGGACAAAAGTGATCTTTGAGGACAAATGGTTTAACACAAACACAAACTTTAAAATGTTGTGTATTATGAGGACAAAAGTGATCTTTGAGGACAAACGGTTTAACACAAACAAACTTTAAAATGTTGTGTATCATGAGGACAAAAGTGATCTTTGAGGTCAAATGGTTTAACACAAACTTTAAAATGTTGTGTATTATGAGGACAAAAGTGATCTTTGAGGACAAACGGATTAACACAAACAAAGACTTTAAAATGTTGAGTATTATGAGGAAAAAAGTGATTAAGGAGGACAAACGGTTTAACACAAACATTAAAATGTGTATTATGAGGACAAACGTGATCTTTGAGGACAAACGGTTTAACACAAACACAAACTTTAAAATTGTGTATTATGAGGACAAAAGTGATTAGGAGGACAAACGGTTTAACACAAACATTAAAATATTGTGTATTATGAGGACAATAGTGATCTTTGTGGACAAACGGTTTAACACAAACACAAACTTTAAAATGTTGTGTATTATGAGGACAAAAGTGATTTGTGAGGACAAACGGTTTAACACAAACACAAACTTTAAAATGTTGTGTATCATGAGGACAAAAGCGATCTTTGAGGACAAACGGTTTAACACAAACTTAAAAATTTTGTGTATTATGAGGACAAAAGTGATCTTTGAGGTCAAAAGGTTTAACACAAACACAAACTTTAAAATGTTCTGTATCATGAGGACAAAAGTGATTAAGGAGGACAAACGGTTTAAAACAAGCACAAACATTAAAATTATGTGTATTATGAGGACAAAAGTGATCTTTGAGGACAAACGGTTTAACACAAACTTTAAAATGTTGTGTATTATGAGGACAAAAGTGATCTTTGAGGTCAAACGGTTTAACACAAACACAAACATTAAAATGTTGCGTGTTATGAAGACAAAAGTGATTAAGGAGGACAAACGGTTTAACACAAATACAGACTTTAAAATGTTGAGTATTATGAGGAAAAAAGTGATTAAGGAGGACAAACGGTTTAAAACAAGCACAAACTTTAAAATTTTGTGTATTATGAGGACAAAAGTGATCTTTGAGGACAAACGGTTTAACACAAACTTTAAAATGTTGTGTATTATGAGGACAAAAGTGATCTTTGAGGAAAAACGGTTTAACACAAACACAAACTTTAAAATATTGTGTATTATGAGGACAAAAGTGATTAAGGAGGACAAACGGTTTAACACAAACATTAAAATGTTGTGTATTATGAGGACAAAAGTGATCTTTGAGGACAAACAGTTTAACAAACACAAACATTAAAATGTTGTGTATTATGAGGACAAAAGTGATTAAGGAGGACAAACGGTTTAACACAAACACAAACATTAAAATGTTGTGTATTATGAGGACAAAGGTGATCTTTGAGGACAAACGGTTTAACACAAACACAAACTTTAAAATGTTGTGTATTATGAGGACAAAAGTGATCATTGAGGACAAACGGTTTAACACAAACATTAAAATGTTGTGTATTATGAGGACAAAAGTGATCTTTGAGGACAAACGGTTTAACACAAACACAAACTTTAAAATGTTGTGTATCATGAGGACAAAAGCGATCTTTGAGGACAAACGGTTTAACACAAGCACAAACTTAAAAATGTTGTGTATCATGAAGACAAAAGTGATCTTTGAGGTCAAACGGTTTAACACAAACACAAACTTTAAAATGTTGTGTATTATGAGGACACAAATGTTTTGTGAGGACAAACGGTTTAACACAAACACAAACTTTAAAATGTTGTGTATCATGAGGACAAAAGCGATCTTTGAGGACCAAAGGTTTAACACAAACACAAACTTAAAAATGTTGTGTATCATGAGAACAAAAGTGATCTTTGAGGTCAAACGGTTTAACACAAACACAAACTTTAAAATGTTGTGTATTATGAGGACAAAAGTGATCTTTGAGGACAAACGGTGTAACACAAACACAAACTTTAAAATGTTGTATATTATGAGGACAAAAGTGATCTTTGAGGTCAAACGGTTTAACACAAACACAAACTTTAAAATGTTGTGTATTATGAGGACAAAAGTGATCTTTGAGGACAAACGGTTTAACACAAACATTAAATTGTTGTGTATTATGAGGACAAAAGTGATCTTTGAGGACAAACGGTTTAAATCAAACATTAAATTGTTGTGTATTATGAGGACAAAAGTGATCTTTGAGGACAAACGGTTTAACACAAACATTAAAATGTTGTGTATTATGAGGACAAAAGTGATCTTTGAGGACAAACGGTTTAACACAAACACAAACACAAACTTTAAAATGTTGTGTATTATGAGGACAAAAGTGATTTGTGAGGACAAACGGTTTAACACAAACACAAACTTTAAAATGTTGTGTATCATGAGGACAAAAGCGATCTTTGAGGACAAACGGTTTAACACAAACACAAACTTAAAAATGTTGTGTATCATGAGGACAAAAGTGATCTTTGAGGTCAAACGGTTTAACACAAACACAAACTTTAAAATGTTGTGTATTATGAGGACAAAAGTGATCTTTGAGGACAAACGGTTTAACACAAACTTTAAAATGTTGTGTATTATGAGGACAAAAATGATCTTTGAGGTCAAACTGTTTAACACAAACACAAACATTAAAATGTTGTGTATTATTAGGACGACAAACGGTTTAACACAACCACAAACATTAAAATGTTGTGTTTTATGAGTACAAAGGTGATCTTTCAGGTCAAACGGTTTAACACAAACACAAACTTTAAAATGTTGTGTATTATGAGGACAAAAGTGATCTTTGAGGACAAACGGTTTAACACAAACACAAACTTTAAAATATTGTATATTATGAGGACAAAAGTGATCTTTGAGGTCAAACGGTTTAACACAAACACAAACTTTAAAATGTTGTGTATTATGAGGACAAAAGTGATCTTTGAGGACAAACGGTTTAACACAAACACAAACATTAAAATGTTGTGTATTATGAGGACAAAAGTGATTAAGGAGGACAAACGGTTTAACACAAAAAGAAACATTAAAATGTTGTGTATTATGAGGACAAAAGTGATTAAGGAGGACAAACGGTTTAACACAAACATTAAAATGTTGTGTATTATGAGGACAAAAGTGATCTTTGAGGACAAACGGTTTAACACAAACACAAACACAAACTTTAAAATGTTGTGTATTATGAGGACAAAAGTGATTTGTGAGGACAAACGGTTTAACACAAACACAAACTTTAAAATGTTGTGTATCATGAGGACAAAAGCGATCTTTGAGGACAAACGGTTTAACACAAACACAAACTTAAAAATGTTGTGTATCATGAGGACAAAAGTGATCTTTGAGGTCAAACGGTTTAACACAAACACAAACTTTAAAATGTTGTGTATTATGAGGACAAAAGTGATCTTTGAGGACAAACGGTTTAACACAAACTTTAAAATGTTGTGTATTATGAGGACAAAAATGATCTTTGAGGTCAAACTGTTTAACACAAACACAAACATTAAAATGTTGTGTATTATTAGGACGACAAACGGTTTAACACAACCACAAACATTAAAATGTTGTGTTTTATGAGTACAAAGGTGATCTTTCAGGTCAAACGGTTTAACACAAACACAAACTTTAAAATGTTGTGTATTATGAGGACAAAAGTGATCTTTGAGGACAAACGGTTTAACACAAACACAAACTTTAAAATATTGTATATTATGAGGACAAAAGTGATCTTTGAGGTCAAACGGTTTAACACAAACACAAACTTTAAAATGTTGTGTATTATGAGGACAAAAGTGATCTTTGAGGACAAACGGTTTAACACAAACACAAACATTAAAATGTTGTGTATTATTAGGACGACAAACGGTTTAACACAACCACAAACATTAAAATGTTGTGTTTTATGAGTACAAAGGTGATCTTTCAGGTCAAACGGTTTAACACAAACACAAACTTTAAAATGTTGTGTATTATGAGGACAAAAGTGATCTTTGAGGACAAACGGTTTAACACAAACACAAACTTTAAAATATTGTATATTATGAGGACAAAAGTGATCTTTGAGGTCAAACGGTTTAACACAAACACAAACATTAAAATGTTGTGTATTATGAGGACAAAAGTGATTAAGGAGGACAAACGGTTTAACACAAAAAGAAACATTAAAATGTTGTGTATTATGAGGACAAAAGTGATTAAGGAGGACAAACGGTTTAACACAAACATTAAAATGTTGTGTATTATGAGGACAAAAGTGATCTTTGAGGACAAACGGTTTAACACAAACACAAACTTTAAAATGTTGTGTATCATGAGGACAAAAGCGATCTTTGAGGACAAACGGTTTAACACAAACATAAACTCAAAAATGTTGTGTATCATGAAGACAAAAGTGATCTTTGAGGTCAAACAGTTTAACACAAACATTAAATTGTTGTGTATTATTAGGGCAAAAGTGATCTTTGAGGTCAAACGGTTTAACACAAACACAAACTTTAAAATGTTGTGTATTATGAGGACAAAAGTGATTAAGGAGGACAAACAGTTTAACACAAACATTAAAATGTTGTGTATTATGAGGACAAAAGTGATCTTTGAGGACAAACGGTTTAACACAAACACAAACTTTAAAATGTTGTGTATTATGAGGACAAAAGTGATTTGTGAGGACAAACGGATTAACACAAACACAAACTTTAAAATGTTGTGTATCATGAGGACAAAAGCGATCTTTGAGGACCAACGGTTTAACACAAACACAAACTTAAAAATGTTGTGTATCATGAGGACAAAAGTGATCTTTGAGGTCAAACGGTTTAACACAAACACAAACTTGAAAATGTTGTGTATTATGAGGACAAAAGTGATCTTTGAGGACAAACGGTTTAACACAAACACAAACTTTAAAATGTTGTGTATTATGAGGACAAAAGTGATTAAGGAGGACAAACGGTTGAAATCAAACATTAAATTGTTATGTATTATGAGGACAAAAGTGATCTTTGAGGACAAACGGTTTAAATCAAACATTAAATTGTTGTGTATTATGAGGACAAAAGTGATCTTTGAGGACAAACGGTTTAACACAAACATTAAAATGTTGTGTATTATGAGGACAAAAGTGATCTTTGAGGACAAACGGTTTAACACAAACACAAACTTTAAAATGTTGTGTATTATGAGGACAAAAGTGATTTGTGAGGACAAACGGTTTAACACAAACACAAACTTTAAAATGTTGTGTATCATGAGGACAAAAGCGATCTTTGAGGACAAACGGTTTAACACAAACACAAACTTAAAAATGTTGTGTATCATGAGGACAAAAGTGATCTTTGAGGTCAAACGGTTTAACACAAACACAAACTTTAAAATGTTGTGTATTATGAGGACAAAAGTGATCTTTGAGGACAAACGGTTTAACACAAACTTTAAAATGTTGTGTATTATGA
Source organism: Carassius gibelio (assembly GCF_023724105.1). Classification (NCBI taxonomy): domain Eukaryota; kingdom Metazoa; phylum Chordata; class Actinopteri; order Cypriniformes; family Cyprinidae; genus Carassius; species Carassius gibelio. Next base: position 19,095,462 of record NC_068417.1, on the reverse strand, counting down.
GGACAAAAGTGATCTTTGAGGTCAAACTGTTTAACACAAACACAAACATTAAAATGTTGTGTATTATTAGGACGACAAACGGTTTAACACAACCACAAACATTAAAATGTTGTGTTTTATGAGTACAAAGGTGATCTTTCAGGTCAAACGGTTTAACACAAACACAAACTTTAAAATGTTGTGTATTATGAGGACAAAAGTGATCTTTGAGGACAAACGGTTTAACACAAACACAAACTTTAAAATGTTGTATATTATGAGGACAAAAGTGATCTTTGAGGTCAAACGGTTTAACACAAACACAAACTTTAAAATGTTGTGTATTATGAGGACAAAAGTGATCTTTGAGGACAAACGGTTTAACACAAACACAAACATTAAAATGTTGTGTATTATGAGGACAAAAGTGATTAAGGAGGACAAACGGTTTAACACAAACACAAACTTTAAAATGTTGTGTATCATGAGGACAAAAGCGATCTTTGAGGACAAACGGTTTAACACAAACATAAACTCAAAAATGTTGTGTATCATGAAGACAAAAGTGATCTTTGAGGTCAAACAGTTTAACACAAACATTAAATTGTTGTGTATTATTAGGGCAAAAGCGATCTTTGAGGACAAACGGTTTAACACAAACACAAACATTAAAATCTTGTGTATTATGAGGACAAAAGTGATTAAGGAGGACAAACGGTTTAACACAAACACAAACTTTAACATGTTGTGTATTATGAGGACAAAAGTGACTAAGGAGGACAAACGGTTTAAAACAAGCACAAACATTAAAATGATGTGTATTATGAGGACAAAATGTGATTAAGGAGGTCAAACGGTTTAACACAAACACAAACTTTAAAATGTTGTGTATTATGAGGACAAAAGTGATCTTTGAGGACAAACGGTTTAACACAAACACAAACTTTAAAATGTTGTGTATCATGAGGACAAAAGTGATCTTTGAGGACAAATGGTTTAACACAAACACAAACTTTAAAATGTTGTGTATTATGAGGACAAAAGTGATCTTTGAGGACAAACGGTTTAACACAAACAAACTTTAAAATGTTGTGTATCATGAGGACAAAAGTGATCTTTGAGGTCAAATGGTTTAACACAAACTTTAAAATGTTGTGTATTATGAGGACAAAAGTGATCTTTGAGGACAAACGGATTAACACAAACAAAGACTTTAAAATGTTGAGTATTATGAGGAAAAAAGTGATTAAGGAGGACAAACGGTTTAACACAAACATTAAAATGTGTATTATGAGGACAAACGTGATCTTTGAGGACAAACGGTTTAACACAAACACAAACTTTAAAATTGTGTATTATGAGGACAAAAGTGATTAGGAGGACAAACGGTTTAACACAAACATTAAAATATTGTGTATTATGAGGACAATAGTGATCTTTGTGGACAAACGGTTTAACACAAACACAAACTTTAAAATGTTGTGTATTATGAGGACAAAAGTGATTTGTGAGGACAAACGGTTTAACACAAACACAAACTTTAAAATGTTGTGTATCATGAGGACAAAAGCGATCTTTGAGGACAAACGGTTTAACACAAACTTAAAAATTTTGTGTATTATGAGGACAAAAGTGATCTTTGAGGTCAAAAGGTTTAACACAAACACAAACTTTAAAATGTTCTGTATCATGAGGACAAAAGTGATTAAGGAGGACAAACGGTTTAAAACAAGCACAAACATTAAAATTATGTGTATTATGAGGACAAAAGTGATCTTTGAGGACAAACGGTTTAACACAAACTTTAAAATGTTGTGTATTATGAGGACAAAAGTGATCTTTGAGGTCAAACGGTTTAACACAAACACAAACATTAAAATGTTGCGTGTTATGAAGACAAAAGTGATTAAGGAGGACAAACGGTTTAACACAAATACAGACTTTAAAATGTTGAGTATTATGAGGAAAAAAGTGATTAAGGAGGACAAACGGTTTAAAACAAGCACAAACTTTAAAATTTTGTGTATTATGAGGACAAAAGTGATCTTTGAGGACAAACGGTTTAACACAAACTTTAAAATGTTGTGTATTATGAGGACAAAAGTGATCTTTGAGGAAAAACGGTTTAACACAAACACAAACTTTAAAATATTGTGTATTATGAGGACAAAAGTGATTAAGGAGGACAAACGGTTTAACACAAACATTAAAATGTTGTGTATTATGAGGACAAAAGTGATCTTTGAGGACAAACAGTTTAACAAACACAAACATTAAAATGTTGTGTATTATGAGGACAAAAGTGATTAAGGAGGACAAACGGTTTAACACAAACACAAACATTAAAATGTTGTGTATTATGAGGACAAAGGTGATCTTTGAGGACAAACGGTTTAACACAAACACAAACTTTAAAATGTTGTGTATTATGAGGACAAAAGTGATCATTGAGGACAAACGGTTTAACACAAACATTAAAATGTTGTGTATTATGAGGACAAAAGTGATCTTTGAGGACAAACGGTTTAACACAAACACAAACTTTAAAATGTTGTGTATCATGAGGACAAAAGCGATCTTTGAGGACAAACGGTTTAACACAAGCACAAACTTAAAAATGTTGTGTATCATGAAGACAAAAGTGATCTTTGAGGTCAAACGGTTTAACACAAACACAAACTTTAAAATGTTGTGTATTATGAGGACACAAATGTTTTGTGAGGACAAACGGTTTAACACAAACACAAACTTTAAAATGTTGTGTATCATGAGGACAAAAGCGATCTTTGAGGACCAAAGGTTTAACACAAACACAAACTTAAAAATGTTGTGTATCATGAGAACAAAAGTGATCTTTGAGGTCAAACGGTTTAACACAAACACAAACTTTAAAATGTTGTGTATTATGAGGACAAAAGTGATCTTTGAGGACAAACGGTGTAACACAAACACAAACTTTAAAATGTTGTATATTATGAGGACAAAAGTGATCTTTGAGGTCAAACGGTTTAACACAAACACAAACTTTAAAATGTTGTGTATTATGAGGACAAAAGTGATCTTTGAGGACAAACGGTTTAACACAAACATTAAATTGTTGTGTATTATGAGGACAAAAGTGATCTTTGAGGACAAACGGTTTAAATCAAACATTAAATTGTTGTGTATTATGAGGACAAAAGTGATCTTTGAGGACAAACGGTTTAACACAAACATTAAAATGTTGTGTATTATGAGGACAAAAGTGATCTTTGAGGACAAACGGTTTAACACAAACACAAACACAAACTTTAAAATGTTGTGTATTATGAGGACAAAAGTGATTTGTGAGGACAAACGGTTTAACACAAACACAAACTTTAAAATGTTGTGTATCATGAGGACAAAAGCGATCTTTGAGGACAAACGGTTTAACACAAACACAAACTTAAAAATGTTGTGTATCATGAGGACAAAAGTGATCTTTGAGGTCAAACGGTTTAACACAAACACAAACTTTAAAATGTTGTGTATTATGAGGACAAAAGTGATCTTTGAGGACAAACGGTTTAACACAAACTTTAAAATGTTGTGTATTATGAGGACAAAAATGATCTTTGAGGTCAAACTGTTTAACACAAACACAAACATTAAAATGTTGTGTATTATTAGGACGACAAACGGTTTAACACAACCACAAACATTAAAATGTTGTGTATTATGAGGACAAAAGTGATCTTTGAGGACAAACGGTTTAACACAAACACAAACACAAACTTTAAAATGTTGTGTATTATGAGGACAAAAGTGATCTTTGAGGACAAACGGTTTAACACAAACACAAACTTTAAAATATTGTATATTATGAGGACAAAAGTGATCTTTGAGGTCAAACGGTTTAACACAAACACAAACTTTAAAATGTTGTGTATTATGAGGACAAAAGTGATCTTTGAGGACAAACGGTTTAACACAAACACAAACATTAAAATGTTGTGTATTATGAGGACAAAAGTGATCTTTGAGGACAAACGGTTTAACACAAAAAGAAACATTAAAATGTTGTGTATTATGAGGACAAAAGTGATTAAGGAGGACAAACGGTTTAACACAAACATTAAAATGTTGTGTATTATGAGGACAAAAGTGATCTTTGAGGACAAACGGTTTAACACAAACACAAACTTTAAAATGTTGTGTATCATGAGGACAAAAGCGATCTTTGAGGACAAACGGTTTAACACAAACATAAACTCAAAAATGTTGTGTATCATGAAGACAAAAGTGATCTTTGAGGTCAAACAGTTTAACACAAACATTAAATTGTTGTGTATTATTAGGGCAAAAGTGATCTTTGAGGTCAAACGGTTTAACACAAACACAAACTTTAAAATGTTGTGTATTATGAGGACAAAAGTGATTAAGGAGGACAAACAGTTTAACACAAACATTAAAATGTTGTGTATTATGAGGACAAAAGTGATCTTTGAGGACAAACGGTTTAACACAAACACAAACTTTAAAATGTTGTGTATTATGAGGACAAAAGTGATTTGTGAGGACAAACGGATTAACACAAACACAAACTTTAAAATGTTGTGTATCATGAGGACAAAAGCGATCTTTGAGGACCAACGGTTTAACACAAACACAAACTTAAAAATGTTGTGTATCATGAGGACAAAAGTGATCTTTGAGGTCAAACGGTTTAACACAAACACAAACTTGAAAATGTTGTGTATTATGAGGACAAAAGTGATCTTTGAGGACAAACGGTTTAACACAAACACAAACTTTAAAATGTTGTGTATTATGAGGACAAAAGTGATTAAGGAGGACAAACGGTTGAAATCAAACATTAAATTGTTATGTATTATGAGGACAAAAGTGATCTTTGAGGACAAACGGTTTAAATCAAACATTAAATTGTTGTGTATTATGAGGACAAAAGTGATTAAGGAGGACAAACGGTTTAACACAAACATTAAAATGTTGTGTATTATGAGGACAAAAGTGATCTTTGAGGACAAACGGTTTAACACAAACACAAACTTTAAAATGTTGTGTATTATGAGGACAAAAGTGATTTGTGAGGACAAACGGTTTAACACAAACACAAACTTTAAAATGTTGTGTATCATGAGGACAAAAGCGATCTTTGAGGACAAACGGTTTAACACAAACACAAACTTAAAAATGTTGTGTATCATGAGGACAAAAGTGATCTTTGAGGTCAAACGGTTTAACACAAACACAAACTTTAAAATGTTGTGTATTATGAGGACAAAAGTGATCTTTGAGGACAAACGGTTTAACACAAACTTTAAAATGTTGTGTATTATGAGGACAAAAGTGATCTTTGAGGTCAAACTGTTTAACACAAACACAAACATTAAAATGTTGTGTATTATTAGGACGACAAACGGTTTAACACAACCACAAACATTAAAATGTTGTGTTTTATGAGTACAAAGGTGATCTTTCAGGTCAAACGGTTTAACACAAACACAAACTTTAAAATGTTGTGTATTATGAGGACAAAAGTGATCTTTGAGGACAAACGGTTTAACACAAACACAAACTTTAAAATGTTGTATATTATGAGGACAAAAGTGATCTTTGAGGTCAAACGGTTTAACACAAACACAAACTTTAAAATGTTGTGTATTATGAGGACAAAAGTGATCTTTGAGGACAAACGGTTTAACACAAACACAAACATTAAAATGTTGTGTATTATGAGGACAAAAGTGATTAAGGAGGACAAACGGTTTAACACAAACACAAACTTTAAAATGTTGTGTATCATGAGGACAAAAGCGATCTTTGAGGACAAACGGTTTAACACAAACATAAACTCAAAAATGTTGTGTATCATGAAGACAAAAGTGATCTTTGAGGTCAAACAGTTTAACACAAACATTAAATTGTTGTGTATTATTAGGGCAAAAGTGATCTTTGAGGTCAAACGGTTTAACACAAACACAAACTTTAAAATGTTGTGTATTATGAGGACAAAAGTGATTAAGGAGGACAAACAGTTTAACACAAACATTAAAATGTTGTGTATTATGAGGACAAAAGTGATCTTTGAGGACAAACGGTTTAACACAAACACAAACTTTAAAATGTTGTGTATTATGAGGACAAAAGTGATTTGTGAGGACAAACGGATTAACACAAACACAAACTTTAAAATGTTGTGTATCATGAGGACAAAAGCGATCTTTGAGGACCAACGGTTTAACACAAACACAAACTTAAAAATGTTGTGTATCATGAGGACAAAAGTGATCTTTGAGGTCAAACGGTTTAACACAAACACAAACTTGAAAATGTTGTGTATTATGAGGACAAAAGTGATCTTTGAGGACAAACGGTTTAACACAAACACAAACTTTAAAATGTTGTGTATTATGAGGACAAAAGTGATTAAGGAGGACAAACGGTTGAAATCAAACATTAAATTGTTATGTATTATGAGGACAAAAGTGATCTTTGAGGACAAACGGTTTAAATCAAACATTAAATTGTTGTGTATTATGAGGACAAAAGTGATCTTTGAGGACAAACGGTTTAACACAAACATTAAAATGTTGTGTATTATGAGGACAAAAGTGATCTTTGAGGACAAACGGTTTAACACAAACACAAACTTTAAAATGTTGTGTATTATGAGGACAAAAGTGATTTGTGAGGACAAACGGTTTAACACAAACACAAACTTTAAAATGTTGTGTATCATGAGGACAAAAGCGATCTTTGAGGACAAACGGTTTAACACAAACACAAACTTAAAAATGTTGTGTATCATGAGGACAAAAGTGATCTTTGAGGTCAAACGGTTTAACACAAACACAAACTTTAAAATGTTGTGTATTATGAGGACAAAAGTGATCTTTGAGGACAAACGGTTTAACACAAACTTTAAAATGTTGTGTATTATGAGGACAAAAGTGATCTTTGAGGTCAAACTGTTTAACACAAACACAAACATTAAAATGTTGTGTATTATTAGGACGACAAACGGTTTAACACAACCACAAACATTAAAATGTTGTGTTTTATGAGTACAAAGGTGATCTTTCAGGTCAAACGGTTTAACACAAACACAAACTTTAAAATGTTGTGTATTATGAGGACAAAAGTGATCTTTGAGGACAAACGGTTTAACACAAACACAAACTTTAAAATGTTGTATATTATGAGGACAAAAGTGATCTTTGAGGTCAAACGGTTTAACACAAACACAAACTTTAAAATGTTGTGTATTATGAGGACAAAAGTGATCTTTGAGGACAAACGGTTTAACACAAACACAAACATTAAAATGTTGTGTATTATGAGGACAAAAGTGATTAAGGAGGACAAACGGTTTAACACAAAAAGAAACATTAAAATGTTGTGTATTATGAGGACAAAAGTGATCTTTGAGGACAAACGGTTTAACACAAACACAAACATTAAAATGTTGTGTATTATGAGGACAAAAGTGATTAAGGAGGACAAATGGTTTAACACAAACATTAAAATGTTGTGTATTATGAGGACAAAAGTGATCTTTGAGGACAAACGGTTTAACACAAACACAAACTTTAAAATGTTGTGTATCATGAGGACAAAAGCGATCTTTGAGGACAAACGGTTTAACACAAACACAAACTTGAAAATGTTGTGTATCATGAAGACAAAAGTGATTTTTGAGGTCAAACAGTTTAACACAAACATTAAATTGTTGTGTATTATTAGGGCAAAAGTGATCTTTGAGGTCAAACGGTTTAACACAAACACAAACTTTAAAATGTTGTGTATTATGAGGACAAAAGTGATTAAGGAGGACAAACAGTTTAACACAAACATTAAAATGTTGTGTATTATGAGGACAAAAGTGATCTTTGAGGACAAACGGCTTAACACAAACACAAACTTTAAAATGTTGTGTATTATGAGGAAAAAAGTGATTTGTGAGGACAAACGGATTAACACAAATACAAACTTTAAAATGTTGTGTATCATGAGGACAAAAGCGATCTTTGAGGACCAACGGTTTAACACAAACACAAACTTAAAAATGTTGTGTATCATGAGGACAAAAGTGATCTTTGAGGTCAAACGGTTTAACACAAACACAAACTTTAAAATGTTGTGTATTATGAGGACAAAAGTGATCTTTGAGGACAAACGGTTTAACACAAACTTTAAAATGTTGTGTATTATGAGGACAAAAGTGATATTTGAGGAAAAATGGTTTAACACAAACACAAACTTTAAAATGTTGTGTATTATGAGGACAATGTGATCTTTGAGGACAAACGGTTTAACACAAACACAAACTGTAAAATGTTGTGTATTATGAGCAGTGTTGGGGCTAGTTACTCAAAAAAGTAATATATTACATATTACATATTACTCTCAAAAATAGTAATGCCTTACTTTACTTTATTACTCCCTGGAGAAAGTAACTAGTTATATTACTAGTTATATTACTAGTTACATCTTTTTTTCTTAATTACTCTATGATTGCCTGAGATGCATCAGATGGAGGGAGAACATACAAAGGAGGAGTGTTCTTTAGGGTCTTTATCAGTGGCGGCTCCTGCCAATTCTCTCAGGGGGGGCAAATGTTTGCTCTATTAATGAGGATAGGTCACCCATTCAATTGATAAATTAACGGGTAGTTAAAGATGTAAAGGGAACCGAACTACTGTAGTATTAATTAAAAATAAACTGACATTAGGAATCAATCTCTTGCACTCCTTATTTTTCTATATCCGTGTTAACACTATTCAGCAGCATATGAAGACTAACACCAGGATGTGGTTTTTCCAAAAAATACTTTTTACTTTTCGATTTCAGTTTAATAAGAAATAATTGAAGTCAGTGTTAATTTTGACACTAAATTTTAATTTAGTTTTAGTCTTAGTCTTTTGACTATAATTCTTTTTAGTTTTAGTCAAGTTTTAGTCATCTGATTTGTTTTAATTTTAGTCTTATTTTAGTCGACTAAAATTGCTTGGTATTTTAGTCGACTAAAATTGCTTGGTATTTTAGTCGACTAAAATAAGACTAAAATCAATAACAGATTTACTAGACAATTTTTTACAGCTGGTATAGGAAACAAACTTAACCAAAATATATAAAACACAAATTCAACTTTATTTCAACACAACTGTGTCTTTATTTCGATTCAAAAGCTTTTATGCAGCAACAAACACTGTCATGATAATATAAACAATAACTAGCTGCCAACTGACCATCAATAAAAGAAAAATAAAAGTTAGGTCCAGGACCTTAAAGCTTACAGCTGAGCGGAACAATAAGTTCATACATTTAAAGTAAATTAGGTGGATAAAAAAAGTAACAAGATTTTATAAGGTATTCATTTGTCTAGCAATATTGTATGTTTTAAATACTACAGTATTGCTAGATTAGTATGTATAATGATAGGATGTGAACATTCACGTTTCACATGACTAATATAGAAATATTTGTGATATTGTCAACAAGTAGAACATTATAAAATATACTAAACATTAGTATTAATCAAATGTATGTATCATAATATTACGTATTAGTATTGTGCGCTCATCTAACTTGAAGAAGGGGCTATTTTACAGTACTTTTCAGTTCGTAATATTTAATGCTACAACATCTACGCACTGCACTATTCCAATTTTGCTTAGCTCAATAAACAAAAGAACATCGTTGTAAAATTACATTTGAGAAAATGTCCAGGTGGCTCGTCTGTAAATGTCTTTTCAAATTGGTTGTGTTCTTGCCACGAATGAGCGCTCCGCATGCTTTACGCTTTGTTTACGCTGTTTTGTTTTGTTCGTCGTCAAACGTGAAGTGAGCTGTGGACATTTTGTCGCTCTTTTAGACATTACCTCTTCGAATGCCGTCTTCCCGGGAGCTCATTTAAAAACTGAAAACCTTCGCTTCACGTCTCAATAAGTCAGGCTCTGATTGGTTCTCTTCTCTCATGCAGTCTGTTCTGTTTTGCCGGTTCTTTTGCTCATTCCTCGCATCTCTCCCATCTGCTGATTTGATTTTCGTCACAGTCTATTTTCGTCTCGTCCTTTATTCGTTGACGATAATGTCAATCAATTTAGTCATAGTTTTAGTCTCCATCAGTGCCTTCTATTTTAGTTTTCGTTTCGTTTTCGTCCGCAAAAATATATTCGTGACGAAAATAATGACGAAAATATTTAGTCAACGAAATTAACACTGATTGAAGTCACATAAATCACTGTTTACACAACTCACTTATATTACTGCTCGTCAGTACACCTGTTCTCTAATCAGCGGTTAATTCCATCAGGTGCGTGATTTCACATAGAGCAGCTGTTACTACACAGAGCCGTTATTAACTGAGAAGATGCGCAAATCCACGTTCATTTTCAGCGTTTATTGGCACGGTTGTATGAACATATGGTTCACGCACCTGATGGAATAAACCGCTTTAGAGAACCGGCTTTACTGAGATGCGCATAAACGAGCGGCCGATCGTGATCGGAGCACTCCTACAAAATAATTACTGAATCTCCACCCGTCGAAACTAGCTTTCTGTTGCTGGGAACCTTCCTCTGAAAAAGAGCTTGCCGTTGTTGACGCTTCCATTTTTCCCCATCTGTCTGAGCGTGCCGCTCTGTCTGCTGCCGGCTGTCGACCAATCAGTGATGGTAAATGATACCTCGTGCCAAACCCAGACCAATCACTGTTCCATTCACGCCCTCCTTCCCTTCCCTTCTGTTCTCTGTGTTGTGTGCCTTGTGTATGATGAAGGTGCTACTGGCAAATGTAACGCAAGTAACTAGCTTGGGAAAACTGTAATAATATTACCATTTTCAGACGAGTAATGCCTTACACTACTAGTTACTGAAAAAAGTAATATTATTACAGTAACGCGTTACTTTGTAACGCGTTACACCCAACACTGATTATGAGGACAAAAGTCATCTTTGAGGACAAACTGTTTAACACAAACACAAACATTAAAATGTTGTGTATTATTAGGACCAAAGTGATTAAGGAGGACAAACGGTTTAACACAACCACAAACATTAAAATGTTGTGTTTTATGAGTACAAAGGTGATCTTTGAGGACAAACGGTTTAACACAAACACAAACTTTAAAATGTTGTGTATTATGAGGACAAAAGTGATTAAGGAGGACAAACGGTTTAACACAAACACAAACTTAAAAATGTTGTGTATTATGAGGACAAAAGTGATCTTTGAGGACAAACGGTTTAACACAAACACAAACTTTAAAATGTTGTGTATTATGAGGACAAAAGTGATCTTTGAGGACAAACGGTTTAACACAAACACAAACTTTAAAATGTTGTGTATTATGAGGACAAAAGTGATCTTTGAGGTCAAACGGTTTAACAAACTTTAAAATGTTCTGTATTATGAGGACAAAAGTGATCTTTGAGGACAAACGGATTAACACAAACACAGACTTTAAAATGTTGAGTATTATGAGGAAAAAAGTGATTAAGGAGGAGATACTGTTTAACACAAACATAAACTTTAAAATGTTGCGTATTATGAGGACAAAAGTGATTAAGGAGGACAAACGGATTAACACAAACATTAAAATGTTGTGTATTATGAGGACAAAAGTGATTTGTGAGGACAAACGGTTTAACACAAACACAAACTTTAAAATGTGTATCATGAGGACAAAAGCGATCTTTGAGGACAAACGGTTTAACACAAACACAAACTTAAAAATGTTGTGTATCATGAGGACAAAAGTGATCTTTGAGGTCAAATGGTTTAACACAAACACAAACTTTAAAATGTTGTGTATTATGAGGACAAAAGTGATCTTTGAGGACAAACGGTTTAACACAAACACAAACTTTAAAATGTTGTGCATTATTAGGACAAAAGTGATCTTTGAGGTCATACGGTTTAACACAAACACAAACTTAAAAATGTTGTGTATTATGAGGACAAAAAGTGATCTTTGAGGACAAACGGTTTAACACAAACACAAACTTTAAAATGTTGTGTATTATGAGGACAAAAGTGATTAAGGAGGACAAACGGTTTAACACAAACATTAAATTGTTGTGTATTATGAGGACAAAAGTGATCTTTGAGGAAAAACGGTTTAACACAAACTTAAGACACACAGACACACACACACATACACACACACACACACACACACACGGATCTTCGGAGAATCGCTGGAGAGAGGTAAGACACACACACACACACACACACACACACACACACACGGATCTTCGGAGAATCGCTGGAGAGAGGTGAGACACACACACACACACACACAGATCTTCTGAGAATCGCTGGAGAGAGGTAAGACACACACACACACACCTTCGGAGAATCGCTGGAGAGAGGTAAGACACACACACACACATACACACACACACACACACGGATCTTCAGAGAATCACTGGAGAGAGGTAAGACACACACACACACACACACACACACTGATCTTCGGAGAATCGCTGGAGAGAGGTAAGACACACACACACACATACACACACACATACACACACACACACACGGATCTTCGGAGAATCGCTGGAGAGAGGTAAGACACACACACACACACTGATCTTCGGAGAATCACTGGACAGAGGTAAGACACACACACACACACATACACACCTTCTGAGAATCGCTGGAGAGAGGTAAGACACACACACACACACACACACACGGATCTTCGTAGAATCGCTGGAGAGAGGTAAGACACACACACACACACACACACACACACACACACACACACACGGATCTTCGGAGAATCGCTGGAGAGAGGTAAGACACACACACACACACGGATCTTCGGAGAATCGCTGGAGAGAGGTAAGACACAAACACACACACACACGGATCTTCGGAGAATCGCTGGAGAGAGGTAAGACACACACACACACACACACACACACTGATCTTCGGAGAATCGCTGGAGAGAGGTAAGACACACACACACACACACACACACACGGATCTTCGGAGAATCGCTGGAGAGAGGTAAGACACACACACACACACACACACGGATCTTCGGAGAATCGCTGGAGAGAGGTAAGACACACACACACATACACCTTCGGAGAATCGCTGGAGAGAGGTAAGACAAACACACACACACACTGATCTTCGGAAAATCGCTGGAGAGAGGTAAGACACACACACATACATACACACCTTCGGAGAATCGCTGGAGAGAGGTAAGACACACACACACACACTCACACATACACACGGATCTTCGGAGAATCGCTGGAGAGAGGTAAGACACACACACATACACACACACACGGATCTTCAGAGAATCACTGGAGAGAGGTAAGACACACACACACACACACACACACTGATCTTCGGGGGAATCGCTAGAGAGAGGTAAGACACACACACAAACACAAACACACACACAGATCTTCGGAGAATCGCTGGAGAGAGGTAAGACACACACACACACACACACACACACACACACTGATCTTCGGAGAATCGCTGGAGAGAGGTAAGACCCACACACAAACACACACACAGATCTTCGGAGAATCGCTGGAGAGAGGTAAGACACACACACACACACACACACACACACACACTGATCTTCAGAGAATCGCTGGAGAG
>NC_068417.1:19066863-19071863 GCF_023724105.1 Carassius gibelio | reverse complement strand
GAGGTAAGACACACACACATACACACGGATCTTCGGAGAATCGCTGGAGAGAGGTAAGACACACACACACACACATCTTCGGAGAATCGCTGGAGAGAGGTAGGACACACACACACACACACACACATGGATCTTCGGAGAATCGCTGGACAGAGGTAAGACACACACACACACACACACAAACACAGATCTTCGGAGAATCACTGGAGAGAGGTAAGACACACACACACACACGGATCTTCGGAGAATCGCTGGAGAGAGGTAAGACACACACACACACACACACCTTCTGAGAATCGCTGGAGAGAGGTAAGACACACACACACACACACACACGGATCTTCGGAGAATCGCTGGAGAGAGGTAAGACACACACACACACACACATACACACACTGATCTTCGGAGAATCGCTGGAGAGAGGTAAGACACACACACACACATACACACACACACACACAGATCTTCGGAGAATCGCTGGAGAGAGGTAAGACACACACACACACACACACACCTTCGGAGAATCGCTGGAGAGAGGTAAGACACACACACACACACACACGGATCTTCGGAGAATCGCTGGAGAGAGGTAAGACACACACACAGACTGATCTTCGGAGAATTGCTGGACAGAGGTAAGACACACACACACACACACACACATACACACACTGATCTTCGGAGAATCGCTGGAGAGAGGTAAGACACACACACACACACACACGGATCTTCGGAGAATCGCTGGAGAGAGGTAAGACACACACACACACACTGATCTTCGGAGAATCGCTGGAGAGAGGTAAGACACACACAAAGACTGATCTTCGGAGAATCGCTGGACAGAGGTAAGACACACACACACACTCACACACACACGGATCTTCGGAGAATCGCTGGAGAGAGGTAAGACACACACACACACACACAAACACACGGATCTTCGGAGAATCACTTGAGAGAGGTAAGACACACACACACACACACACACACTGATCTTCGGGGGAATCGCTGGAGAGTGGTAAGACACACACACACACACACACACACACACTGATCTTCGGAGAATCGCTGGAGAGAGGTAAGACACACAGACACACTCACACACACACACACACACACACACGGATCTTCGGAGAATCGCTGGAGAGAGGTAAGACACACACACACACTGATCTTCGGAGAATCGCTGGAGAGAGGTAAGACACACACACACACATACACACCTTCGGAGAATCGCTGGAGAGAGGTAAGACACACACACACACACACACTCACACACATACACGGATCTTCAGAGAATCGCTGGAGAGAGGTAAGACACACACATACACACACACACGGATCTTCGGAGAATCAATGGAGAGAGGTAAGACACACACACAAACACAAACACACACACAGATCTTCGGAGAATCGCTGGAGAGAGGTAAGACACACACACACACACACACACACACACTGATCTTCGGAGAATCGCTGGAGAGAGGTAAGACACACAGACACACACACACACACCTTCGGAGAATAGCTGGAGGTAAGACACAAACAAACACACACACACACACACACACACAGATCTTCGGAGAATCGCTGGAGAGAGGTAAGACACACAAACACACTCACACACACACACACACACACACACACACACACGGATCTTCGGAGAATCGCTGGAGAGAGGTAAGACACACACACACACACACACGGATCTTCGGAGAATCGCTGGAGAGAGGTAAGACACACACACACACACACAGATCTTCGGAGAATCGCTGGACAGAGGTAAGACACACACACACACACACACACACACACAGATCTTCGGAGAATCGCTGGAGAGAGGTAAGACACACACACACACACACACACACACACACGGATCTTCGGAGAATCGCTGGACAGAGGTAAGACACACACACACACACACACACACACAGATCTTCTGAG
This sequence comes from Carassius gibelio, assembly GCF_023724105.1. NCBI lineage: Eukaryota > Metazoa > Chordata > Actinopteri > Cypriniformes > Cyprinidae > Carassius > Carassius gibelio. The sequence continues at coordinate 19,069,916 of NC_068417.1, read as the reverse complement.
AATCACTGGAGACAGGTAAGACACACACACACGGATCTTCGGAGAATCGCTGGAGAGAGGTAAGACACACACACACACACACACACACACCTTCGGAGAATCGCTGGAGAGAGGTAAGACACACACACACACACGGATCTTCGGAGAATCGCTGGAGAGAGGTAAGACACACACACACACACACACACACTGATCTTCGGAGAATCGCTGGAGAGAAGTAAGACACACACACACACAAACACACGGATCTTCGGAGAATCGCTGGAGAGAGGTAAGACACACACACAGACTGATCTTCGGAGAATCGCTGGACAGAGGTAAGACACACACTCACACATACACACACACGGATCTTCGGAGAATCGCTGGAGAGAGGTAAGACACACACACACACACACACACACGGATCTTCGGAGAATCGCTGGAGAGAGGTAAGACACACACACACTGATCTTCGGAGAATCGCTGGACAGAGGTAAGACACACACACACACACAAATCTTCGGAGAATCGCTGGACAGAGGTAAGACACACACACACACACACACACACACACACGGATCTTCGGAGAATCGCTGGACAGAGGTAAGACAAACACACACACACACACACAGATCTTCGGAGAATCACTGGAGAGAGGTAAGACACACACACACACACCTTCGGAGAATCGCTGGAGAGAGGTAAGACACACACACACACGGATCTTCGGAGAATCGCTGGAGAGAGGTAAGACACACACACACACACACATACACACACTGATCTTCGGAGAATCGCTGGAGAGAGGGAAGACACACACACACACACAAACACACGGATCTTCGGAGAATCGCTGGAGAGAGGTAAGACACACACACACACTCACACACACACACACGGATCTTCGGAGAATCGCTGGAGAGAGGTAAGACACACACACACACACACACACACACACAACCACACGGATCTTCGGAGAATCACTGGAGAGAGGTAAGACACACACACACACACACACACACTGATCTTCGGGGGAATCGCTGGAGAGTGGTAAGACACACACACACACATACACACACTGATCTTCGGAGAATCGCTGGATAGAGGTAAGACACACACACACACACACACACACACACACACACACACTGATCTTCGGAGAATCGCTGGAGAGAGGTAAGACACACAGACACACTCACACACACACACACACACACACACGGATCTTCGGAGAATCGCTGGAGAGAGGTAAGACACACACACACACTGATCTTCGGAGAATCGCTGGAGAGAGGTAAGACACACACACACACATACATACCTTCGGAGAATCGCTGGAGAGAGGTAAGACACACACACACACACTCACACACACACACGGATCTTCGGAGAATCGCTGGAGAGAGGTAAGACACACACATACACACACACACACTGATCTTCGGGGGAATCGCTAGAGAGAGGTAAGACACACACACAAACACAAACACACACACAGATGTTCGGAGAATCACTGGAGAGAGGTAAGACACACACACACACACACACACACACACACACACACACACACACTGATCTTCGGAGAATCGCTGGAGAGAGGTAAGACACACAGACACACACACACACACCTTCGGAGAATAGCTGGAGGTAAGACACAAACACACACACACACACACACACAGATCTTCGGAGAATCGCTGGAGAGAGGTAAGACACACAAACACACTCACACATACACACACACACACACACACACACACACGGATCTTCGGAGAATCGCTGGAGAGAGGTAAGACACACACACACACACAAACACGGATCTTCGGAGAATCGCTGGAGAGAGGTAAGACACACACAAACTGATCTTCGGAGAATCGCTAGACAGAGGTAAGACACACACACACACACAGATCTTCGGAGAATCGCTGGAAAGAGGTAAGACACACACACATACACACGGATCTTCGGAGAATCGCTGGAGAGAGGTAAGACACACACACACACACATCTTCGGAGAATCGCTGGAGAGAGGTAGGACACACAAACACACACACACACACGGATCTTCGGAGAATCGCTGGACAGAGGTAAGACACACACACACACAGATCTTCGGAGAATCACTGGAGAGAGGTAAGACACACACACACACACGGATCTTCGGAGAATCGCTGGAGAGAGGTAAGACACACACACACACACACACACCTTCGGAGAATCGCTGGAGAGAGGTAAGACACACACACACACACACACACGGATCTTCGGAGAATCGCTGGAGAGAGGTAAGACACACACACACACACACATACACACACTGATCTTCGGAGAATCGCTGGAGAGAGGTAAGACACACACACACACAAACACACGGATCTTCGGAGAATCGCTGGAGAGAGGTAAGACACACACACACTGATCTTCGGAGAATCGCTGGACAGAGGTAAGAAACACACACACACACACAGATCTTCGGAGAATCGCTGGACAGAGGTAAGACACACACACACACACACACACACACACACACACACACGGATCTTCGGAGAATCGCTGGACAGAGGTAAGACACACACACACACACACACACAGATCTTCGGAGAATCACTGGAGAGAGGTAAGACACACACACACACACGGATCTTCGGAGAATCGCTGGAGAGAGGTAAGACACACACACACACACACACACACACACCTTCGGAGAATCGCTGGAGAGAGGTAAGACACACACACACACACACACGGATCTTCGGAGAATCGCTGGAGAGAGGTAAGACACACACACACACACACACACATACACACACTGATCTTCGGAGAATCGCTGGAGAGAGGTAAGACACACACACACACAAACACACGGATCTTCGGAGAATCGCTGGAGAGAGGTAAGACACACACACAGACTGATCTTCGGAGAATCGCTGGACAGAGGTAAGACACACACTCACACATACACACACACACACACAGATCTTCGGAGAATCGCTGGAGAGAGGTAAGACACACACACACACACACACACGGATCTTCTGAGAATCGCTGGAGAGAGGTAAGACACACACACA